>NC_133182.1:41022500-41025000 GCF_049306965.1 Danio rerio
ATGCTGCACGTATACAAAGTGCCTTAAGGACAGAGGCTGTAAGAATCAGAAAATGTGGATGCTTGAAAATGTATGGAAGGGATATTTAGGTTGAAGGGAGTTCTTTTTAATAAATTGAATTATTTTGGAGCTTATAGCTGTTGCACGTGATCATTATTGTGAATGATGAGTGTGATTTGATGTGTGGCATCCGTGGATTTTTCAAAATGGTTTTTATTTAAGCAAAAATCTATTTATAACAATGTTATAGTGAAATTGGGGTTTTTAGATAAAATATTAATGTATTTTAAATAGACGTAAATTTATTCCTGTGATTCCAGTTTTCAGTTTCAAACCATCCTTCAGAAAGTATTCTAGTGTACTGATTTGGTGCACAAGACATTTCTTATCAGTGCTGAAATCAGTTTATATTTTCTTCTTTTTGCTTTAGTTTTTGGAAAATGTCAATTTGACCACTTTAACAAGGGGTCCGTGGAGTCTTAAAAAGTCTTCAAATGGCTTAAATTTCAAAATCAAATTTTAGGCCTTAAAAAGTCTTGAATTTACTGAAATATTGTGCTGTTGGTCTTAAATCTTTTTGAGAAAGGTCTTATTTTTTTGCTACCCAATCTGCCCAAAACCCATACAATCACAACAATAATTTTAGTAAAACCTTAAACTTTTTATTCAAAAGGTAATTTTTAACTTTATTTATTACAATGATTTAATTATTGTTGTTTAAATAACATTTGTTTAAAAGTGCTCCATGTATTTACTGCTGAGGACGCTGACCTGGACAGATTGTTGTGCAAAGATTTGGTTTATTTTAGTTTTTTAATACTTTTTAAAAACATTTGTTCATTTTTTTAAAGAAAGTTTATGTTGGAAAAAAGTGGATGGATACAAGTAGAGCTTGCATGTTTTTATGCAATATTTAAAATATTTTGCTAAAAATATCTCAAAGATTTTTATTATTTTTTTTATATATATAAATATTACTGTGTTATTAAATGTATTAAATTATAGTAAAAATATTTTCTATCTGGGCCATTTGAAAAATTCCTTTGTCTTTAGCCCTTTATGAGTCAAAAAATTTCATCCATAATAGTCTTAAAATGTCTTAAAGTCTTAACATTTAACTTGGTGAAACCTGCAGATACAGTAAGTGGTTAAGAAAGTGGGTACATTTCCTGCATTTTTTGTTCTTTGCTGAATAAAAGTTGAAAATTCTTACTGATAGTAAACCTTAGATGTGTGTGTGTGTGTGTGTGTGTGTGTGTGTGTGTGTGTGTGTGTGTGTGTGTGTGTGTGTGTGTGTGTGTGTTCTGCATGCTGAAAGATAAGCCTCATCACAGTCTTGCAGTTTACAAACATTTGCAGTCAGCGACATCAATATCTAGTTGACAGGGAAAGGTACATCAGGAGTAAAGTTACACGCCACATAAGGTACTCGGCGACCCAGAACAAAACTCTTAATAGTTTCCAGATGAGCCTCTGGAGTTAATCTCAGACAGTAGCAGTCACCTTTTTTTCATCCAACTTCAACCGGACATGGTAATAACTGTTCATATTAGTGTGTGTGTGTGTCTGTGAATGAGAGAGAGGAAGGTCATTAGTTTCTCTGTGTGTGTCTGGTAGCCTATTGTTGTGTGTGTGTGTGTGTGTGCGTGCGTGCGTGTGTGTGTGTTTGTGTGTGCGTGCGTGTTTGTGTGTGCGTGCGTGCGTGTGCGTGCGTGCGTGTGCGTGCATGTGTGTGTGTGTGTGCGTGTGTGTGCGTGTGTGTGCGTGCGCGTGTGTGTGTGTGTGTGTGTGTGTGTGTGTGTGTGTGTGTGTGTGTGTGTGTGTGTGTGTGTGTGTGTGTGTGTTGAGAACGGGGCTTGACATTGAGTCAGTATTAAAAGGGAGTCCCGGGGCTTCCAGAGCTAAATTCCCAATTAGAGCCTCATTTACACCTGCTGATATGTGTGTGTTTCTGCATCACTCTTGGCTACAGATGTAAGTAAATGTGAAGACATTAAAAGTGCATTTGTTGATTTTAGGGCATAAAGGCTCGAGTGCTGGAGACGTTTGTCATGCTCTTTCTGCTGGGTCTCCTCATCCTGGGCATCGTATGGGTGGCGTCTGCTCTCATTGACAATGATGCTGCCAGCATGGAGTCACTTTACGGTATCTGCCTTAAACCTTCTGGTCCTCCTACTGCTGTGGATGTATATGATATAATCTGTTATGTACTGATCAGTGGTTTACACTTCTGCTCTTATTCTGTCGTTGAAGATTTATGGGAGTTTTATCTGCCGTACCTCTACTCCTGCATCTCTCTGATGGGTGGCCTCTTGCTGCTCAGTAAGTTCATAAGAAGCCATAACACGATCAAGCTGCACGATTATGGCAATAATCATAGTTGTTGATTATTCCATTAAAATTGTTATAGCAATTAATTACGATTATCACAATGCATATTTGTTGATTGTTGAAATAGCTTTGTACTATTGTTTGAAGCGATTGCCTTCTACAATATTTT